>NW_028252564.1:0-41472 GCF_964263255.1 Lissotriton vulgaris | reverse complement strand
AAAACATTGGGAAAGGTTAGTCCCCACAAGGCAGGTGAAAACACATAGTCCCCACAAGGATGGTAACACGTGTATGTGTGGGTGTGTGTGTGTGAGGGTGTGTGTGTGAGGGTGTGTGTGTGAGGGTGTGTGTGTGAGGGGGTGTGTGAGAGGGGGTGTGTGAGAGGGGGTGTGTGAGAGGGGGTGTGTGAGAGGGGGTGTGTGAGAGGGGGTGTGTGAGAGGGGGTGTGTGTGAGGGTGTGTGTGAGGGTGTGTGTGTGAGGGTGTGTGTGAGAGGGTGTGTGTGAGAGGGTGTGTGTGAGAGGGTGTGTGTGAGAGGGGGTGTGTGAGAGGGGGTGTGTGAGAGGGGGTGTGTGAGAGGGGGTGTGTGTGTGAGGGTGTGTGTGTGAGGGTGTGTGTGTGAGGGTGTGTGTGTGAGGGTGTGTGTGTGAGGGTGTGTGTGTGAGGGTGTGTGTGTGAGGGTGTGTGTGTGAGGGTGTGTGTGTGAGGGTGTGTGTGTGAGGGTGTGTGTGTGAGGGTGTGTGTGTGAGGGTGTGTGTGTGAGGGTGTGTGTGAGGGGGTGTGTGTGAGGGGGTGTGTGTGAGGGGGTGTGTGTGAGGGGGTGTGTGTGAGGGTGTGTGAGAGGGTGTGTGTGAGGGGGTGTGTGTGAGGGTGTGTGAGAGGGTGTGTGTGAGGGTGTGTGTGAGGGTGTGTGTGAGGGTGTGTGTGAGGGTGTGTGAGGGTGTGTGTGAGGGTGTGTGAGGGTGTGTGTGAGGGTGTGTGTGAGGGTGTGTGTGTGAGGGTGTGTGTGAGGGTGTGTGTGTGAGGGTGTGTGTGAGGGTGTGTGTGTGAGGGTGTGTGTGTGAGGGTGTGTGTGTGAGGGTGTGTGTGTGAGGGTGTGTGTGTGAGGGTGTGTGTGTGAGAGGGGGTGTGTGAGAGGGGGTGTGTGAGAGGGGGTGTGTGAGAGGGGGTGTGTGAGAGGGTGTGTGTGAGAGGGTGTGTGTGTGAGGGTGTGTGTGTGAGGGTGTGTGTGAGGGTGTGTGTGTGAGGGTGAGGGTGTGTGTGAGGGTGTGTGTGTGAGGGTGGGTGTGTGTGAGGGTGGGTGTGTGAGGGTGGGTGTGTGAGGGTGGGTGTGTGTGAGGGTGTGTGTGTGAGGGTGTGTGTGTGAGGGTGTGTGTGAGGGTGTGTGTGTGAGGGTGTGTGTGTGAGGGTGTGTGTGAGGGTGTGTGTGAGGGGGTGTGTGTGTGTGAGGGTGTGTGTGTGTGAGGGTGTGTGTGTGTGAGGGTGTGTGTGTGTGAGGGTGTGTGTGTGTGAGGGTGTGTGTGTGTGAGGGTGTGTGTGTGTGAGGGTGTGTGTGTGTGAGGGTGTGTGTGAGGGTGTGTGTGTGAGGGTGAGGGTGTGTGTGTGAGGGTGTGTGTGTGAGGGTGTGTGTGTGTGAGGGTGTGTGTGTGTGAGGGTGTGTGTGTGTGTGAGGGTGTGTGTGTGTGTGAGGGTTTGTGTTACTATCCTTGTGGGGACTTGGGTGTGATAACACACTCACGCTGTGGGGACTTGATTGCACTGTGGGGACCTGAACCCAGGTCCCCACAAGGCAATGCCCTTTAAATAACAAAAAATGACTTCAGGAACATCTGTGTCAATTTTTACAACTTTTTAAAAAATTGCCTTGTGGGGACCTGTGTTTCATGAAGTGTGTTTAGATTTTTGCTCGCTCTGCCCCTGTAGAAAGGAGACGGTACTGCAGCCTTAAACACACTTTGCATTTAAACACACTTTCTTCACCAGGAACACATGCTAGCAGCAGAAAGCACAGACATTTGAAAGGAAAAGCTGCATAACACAGTGTTAAAAATATTTTTCATGCAAAGTAACCTTTTCCCTCTTTATTAAAGTAAACCTTTATTCACATGAAGCTTTTGAATTCAGACCATTTGTGTCTAAAATTGTTAGTTGTTTTATAAACATTTCTAAAAGCAATTTGGGTCAGTTTCGAGTTAAGAACCTGTGAAAGTGCCTTGATACCGCGTCAGGATAGTCAGTGCTATATAGATAGACTTACAATATAATACGATCAACACAGAGCTGAAAATGGCAAATTACACTGTTGTAATTAATCTTGTTAAATAGATAAATACGTTATGAATTCAGGGTAGCACATGAATGTAATAATTTGGACAGATGACATTGCAGAATAACTACTTTTATCCTGTCTGAACTTTCTTTGATTGTACACAACCAAAATAAATAATACAAGCCACTTTTGTTAGTTTTCGTAATATTGATTACCTATTTTGGTGAAAAGCCCTTTTACAACAGTAAGTGATTAATAAATATGAAACGTAAAGACTTCACAAACACTTAATTTGATAATAACTACATCCTGTTTAAACTATCTTGAGGAACTGCTGATGTCGACGAAAAACGGCAGACAACGGCCCATTGTTCAGTTTAAACACAATTCATTATTGCAGAGTAATACAGCAAATTTTTTAAAGTATTTTTGTTATTTTTGTTAAGTGTTCACATTCGTTATTTACATGTATAGTGTAAATAAACACAAGCATGTTGCCATTCTTTAGTGACTACTGCGTGTGTAGATGCGAGGATTGTTAACTTGATTGGTTTACTGCAAAAAGGTAAAACTTTGCACAGTGTGAGTGCACACAGGGCTCTGTTTGGAATCCTCTGCTCTGTGTCTCTTTACATCACAGAGTTTGAGAGCAGGCAGCTGAGGTGTGGCTGTGGCAGGAGGAAGCGCTGATCCATAAAAGCGGCCGCTTTGGAGTGCCTTTCGCCTACACACACCTCGGGATAAAGGATTGCATTAGCATATCTATAGCAGGTGGGCAGACGTCCCATCCCCCAGAGCAGCCCCTGTGCTTTCAGCATTCTCCCCAGAAAAGCTTTAACAAGCAGTTTTCAGCCTCAGTGTTCCCAGTCGTGGGAAGTAAAAGGTGGTAACACAGAGAGGCCTCACAGGTGCGCAGTCACCAAGAAGCCTTAACACTGTTTAGAAATAAAATATTTTTATAAAAGAACTGAAAAGTTAAGTTAAATTGCTCCTTTATTATTCTCTGCATGAAAGGGTGCTTTTCGTTCTTAGGTTTCCTACTTCGTATTTTTTTTAAATGGACCGAAATATTACTATGAAATTAATACTTTTATTTGGTAAGCTAGTTTACCCGACTGCATGTTTGGTTAATCAATTGTGCACTTAGCAATTCAAAGAGGGCACTGAAGGTTGTTAGTAACCCCAGCAGTAGGCAACAGTCTGACATTTGAGCACATTTTTGTTTTTTGTGATCATACACAGGCTCTTTGCATCACATCACATTACCATATGCCTGGAGTTGAAAGAGAATGATGGTACACAATTTAAGAAAATAGCTCTTAAGTGACCAATGTTCTATGGGTCGAGCCAGGATTTCACACAAATGCTCTCATTAACGACGTATTTTATAATCCTCCATAATATAAATGTACAGCAATACCGTCTCTGTGTAAACTCTATTTTTTATTTATTTTACTTCTCAGAATGATCAACAACAGACGCAATCCAGCTGCATGAGGTGTTTATATACTCTATAATCGCACCATCTGACACAGTAGTGTAACCTGAAAGATGGCTCGCACGGTCTGTCTGTATGCCTTGTATTTTACAGTTTATCTGAGCCCTGCAGTCGTAAGCAGAGGCTGTGTGATGTACGTTATCGAAGAGAAAAGTATTGCAAGTGCAGAGTGCAAGTACTGTATTTGAAGGGATAGCTCTACTGTAATTTATCTGGATTTTGCACCTTTAGGATCCTTCATGTGTCACTGATTATTGTAATCAGTACACTAGGCTTAGACCATGGGTGCTCACAAACATTTTCCCAGGGCCTACAAAGTTTGGTCGTTTGTGTGACCGAGGGCCGTAAGGATGCCAGCAGGGTGGCGTGCAGTCAGTGTAGGGGAAGCAAAGCATAAATATTTAGTGGCTGAACAAAACTGCTCAATGTTAAGCCGGTATACCTAGGATGAATCCGGACTTCTCCACTTGACCAAATTGTGTGATCTGGACAATTGTTTTTTTTTATTTCCCTCCGTTTTCTTTATCATCATATAAGAGGAACTTGAAATACATGACCTAAGGATGCATGCTATTCAAAACCATCTCCTGTGCTTGGATGTAATCACTAATGGCAATGAAATACTTCTGAATGCACTGCTATACTTTGATTTACTAAGGTGAAATAGTTCTACAGGTCAACTAAATACACTTTTAGAATTTTGAAAAGACTATCGTATTTTTACACATTTGCTGTCTTTAAAAATGTAGGTGTTCCTAAAGTTAAGGGCCTTGTTACTGCCTTTCCCTAACTGCAGTTAACCTTTAAATGCGTTCTTGCTATATATTTAACATTTTTCTTCATGTTAGTGCTGAGTCGAGTAAACAGCAGCCCAGTGCTGCTGCCCAGGGGCTGCATGCAAAGGTCAGGAGGGCCGTCATTGCACACCAGACACCAGCACTTTCCAGGGCACTACATCCCCCAACAGGCTCAGCGGCAGGCACCGCCAACGCACACCAGCCATGCCAGGAGGCACATAAAGGCCACTCGGGGCACCTGCGGCATGGGAGCCCGTTATTGCACACCAGGCACTAGCAGTTTCCAGGGGATTACATCCCCCAAAAGGCCCATCGGCTGGCACCGCCAAAGTGTACCAGCAGCACCAGGAGGCGCATAAAGGCAGCTCAAGCTCCTGTGACTCCCGCGGCACGAGATGTGCGCTGGCCAAGGGCGGGCCCATCTACGCCTGTCAAAGCCCGGTGGAGGCAGGGCTGGGACACCCCTCTAACCCCATTATTTCAGGTCGTCTGGAGCCTGCATCAAGCTGGGTAGGAAAGATCCAACCCTGAATTCTTGTCTAACTATCTCTATTATTGACTCATTATTATCCCTAGCTACTAATGCCATATCTAAAGAGCTAGCCCTTACAGAGCACAGACTCTCTCTGGGGGATGGTGCCTACGGCTCCAATGATGGCGAACAGTACTCTCTACCAGTACACCTGCTTCCTCAGAACTCAGTATCGAGCCCAAGTCGCGGCTTAACATTCAGGGGGCTTCCGAACATTGTGACCTCCCATCAAATAACACTGCACCTGTTATTGACATCCCTCCCTCCCGCACCCACTAACCTCACTGTCCCCTAGCCCCCTCCCTTTCTGACTACGAACAGTAAGAGGAAGAAAGGTCCCACTAAAGAATCTCCCTCAACCCGAGCAAAGAAACTCAGGAACTCATCTCCTCAACAAACAAGATCTAAGACCGGTTCTGATGTTTATGAACTCCCACAGTCTCTGGTCCTATTGGAAGACTCTCTCTATTAATCAGCCTGATATTATCACAATTGGATAATATTGAACAAAAAATCGAGGAGTTACTAGGCCCCAGTAAAGTTCCAACACAGCCACCCTTTACACAATAACCAACCATTACACCCTATGCACACCACAAATAATCATGTTGGTACCCTTGATGGAAGGAGGGGTAGAGGAGGGAAGAGTATGGGGTTTAGGATGAATGAAAGAGGGGAGGTAGAGGATATATTGATAGAGGTATAGGGTTAGAAATGGGGCAGTGCATTGGAGAGATTAGTAGAGTGAGGTTTGAGATGAGTCAGAGTGGAGGTAGAGAATATATTGCGAGAGATATATGGTGAGATCTATGGTAGTGCAAAGTAATAATTATAAAGATACATAAGTTCATGAAAGGTATCTAAATCCATAAGGAAGGTAATTTTTGTACAATACAGTTGCATAAACTAAGACTTTCAAGTGTTTTTGTACTTGTGTGTTTGTGTTAGGTATTAGATAATTCTGTACCATTACAGACCACTATCCCACCTGAAATAAAGGAAAAAGCTAAAAACCTTTATTTTCACACTATAATTCCTTCCATCAAGCTGAATCTGTTATCAGTTTCATATCTATAGCACCAAGAGGCTCCTAGCGTACATGTTTAACAAATGGCCAGATAATACTAAAGAATGAAGAAAATAACAAAACACACACAAGCCAATTTGCCTAGTAAACAAAATATGAAATGAAGCTAAGAAAAAGTAATTATCCTAGGCTAGACCCATGGCCTGGGAACAAGCCTGGTGTTATATATCAGCTTAACACATTGGGCCTGGCTTCAGATGGAGGAAATTCTTACAAAGAACTGCCGGTTACTTGCAAGAGGCATCTTAAAATGTGTATTATGATGGTGTAACAATTGAATTACAGCACAGTGAATGTTTAAGATTTACAGGTTTTATCGGTCTATATTGAGCTAGAGGGTAAATCGAAGAAAAACGTGAAAATAAACTGAAAATCCACAAATAAACTTACAAACTTGTCTGCAATACACTTCCTACCAATACAAAATTAGGACATGGTAGACCTATTCGACCATCATCTGTTTTTACAGTCCTGCAGACTTCTTTAGAAAAGCCAACCTACCCCTTGACTGGATGTATGAAAAATGGGCCCCATATGCCTCAAACAACATCACAGACAGGGACACCCCCATGCATGGCACCACTGGCCAGGGCCACTCAGCAGATAAGGTGCTTGTTCTGCTTCACATCAGCATCACATCTCTTGCAAGGACATGCCAGGGGCACAACTGCCTCAAGGCCACTTGATGAAAATGAGGCCACGATCTGCTTCGCAACAGCATCACTTGCAAGTACCACTACCACCCATCCATAGTACTGATGTCCGCGCCACTCAGCAGACATGGGGGCAGGTATGTGTGGCATCACTGCCCCAAGCACACACTGCTGAACTGAGGCCTAGCATGCGCCCCTGACCACCACCTCCATCACACTTGTGGTGTAAGGTGAGGACACACCAGGTGTCGCACAAATTCACAGCCATCATTCTCAACGCAGGATTTCTGCTCTCACTTCACCATGTTACCCTACAACCAACCCAGGAGTGCAGAAACCGAATCCAAGCACCTACATCCATCAATGCACAAGCATTGTGGGAAACCAGGCCTAACATGTTATTTCCAACCAAGTAACGCCCTTCAGTGGCAAGGTTTGTTAAAAATGATAAAAACGGATTGATCATTGAATGGACCAGTCAAGCAATAAATTAAAGAGTTTCTATCCACTCGGCTGCTAGCGCTGTCCTATTAGAAGTTGGGCCACTGTCGCCAGCTTCTGGCGACAGCACCACCCCAGGCACCAACTGTAGGTGCTTCCATGCTACCTACCTCAATGTGCTGCTTTCATAGCCAGCACGAGCACAGTCTCCAGTGCCACAACCCACTAGGCGCTATATCCATGCTTACGCACATTCACAGCTCCTCTCTATCCCAACGACCACTTCCAACCAATGCAGGGGCCATAGGACGCAATGAGCCGCACTATCGCTCGTCCCTATTCACTATGTTCAGTCAGAAAACTGATAATGCGTGTAAACCTGGGATGTACTGCACGTACAGTGCCGGGTCACACGAAGAATGCCCTTACAGTACCCACAGTACGCCCGTGTGGTGCTCTTGACACAGTCCTCTGACAAGTACCATTGCAATGTGTCTCCACACCTCATGCAGATCTGCGGATTAAGTGCATGCTGCATCGCTCTCATGTGTAGCCTACACATCACAAGCTTGATTCCTGGCACAGCCACTCAACGTTTTGTCCTCCCAACAACAAAAGGAAGAGCACTGAATCTAACAACGCTCCAAGTACAGACAAGTAAGGACAGCTCCTGAGAAAAAAATCAGTTGAGGTATTCCTTGAAAAGTTGTGTCCAAAATGTCCAGGGCAGGTGGGGCCTCACTTGAGAGGTTGTTCATGAAACTCAGGCGCACACAACAGGACTCTTGGGGCAGGGTGTGGGAAGATGTGCACAGCAGGGGTAAAGGGATGGCCAGTGCAGGTGATGCTTTTCCTTTGTAAAGGAATTGCTGCTGGCTTCATATCCCCCTGCTGTGCACATCTTCACACTCCATACTGCACAGCACATCAAACGTGCTTAGGTAAAATCGCTGCTCCAGGCAAGGATATCACCTTGTGGTACCCCTCTCAAAGAAAACAAAAGGTAGGGGCCAGGGAGGGTTGCTGAAACCTTCAGAGGCTGGCTGCCTCCGGCTGGTTCTGGGCCTCTTTGAAGGAGTCTTTAAGATCACATTCTCGGATTCTAAAGCATCCGAGAATAAAAGTGGAGGCTTAATGCAAATGAAAGTGGGGAAACGGTTTTCATACTTTCATTATTTTAGATCACTGCAAATCAGGAAAGTGTGTTGTGTTGTCATCTGAACCTTGGCAGCCCGGGCTGAAGTTGACAAAGGGGGGGGGGGGGGGCTGAAGCCCGTTCAGCCCAATTGGTGTTGCACGCCTGGTGTAGAGTGAAGTGTAGTAGAGTAGAGTGGCAGAGAGTGTTGTAGAATGGCATGGAGAAGCATTGAGTGGAGTGTCATAGAGTGAATTGGTGTAGCGTAGACTGGAGTGGTGCCACATGGAGGGTCGTAGAGTGAAGTAAAGTGGCATGGAGTGTAATAGTAGTGGAGTGGAGTGGCATAGAGCTGCATAGAGCATCGTAAAGTGGCATTCTGTGAGGTAGAGAAGAATAGCATAGTGATGAGTGTCATAGAGTGGACTAAAGTGACAGAGTAGAATGGTGTAGAGGGTAGTGTTGTAAAGCGATGTAGAGTTGATTGGCATAGAGTGGAGTAAAGTGGCATGGAACATAGTCAAGTGTAGTGGCATAGAGTGTCAGAGTAGCATTAAGTGGCATAGAGTGGAGTCTCTTAGAGTGGCATGGAGTGGCATAGAGTAGAGTGGCATAGAGTGGCTAAAATGGAGTGTCATAGAGTGAGGTGTCATAGAGTGGAGTGGTGTGGCGTAGAGGGGAGTAAAGTGTCAGAGTGGAGTGGACTAGAGCAGATTAGAGTTGTATAGTGGCTCAGAGTGGAGTTGAGTGGCCGAGAGATAAGTTGCATAGAGTGGTGTACCGTAGAGTGGCATAGAGTGGAGTAAAGTTGGTTATAGTGGAGTGGCGAAGAGTGACATAGAGTGGAGTGGAATAGAGTGTCATAGAATGGAGTGATGTAGAGTAGAGAGGTGTAAAATAGTGTCGTAGAGCAGCGTAGTGTAGAGTGTTGTAAAGTAATGTAGGAGCTACATCTTCCTCAGAGTCCTACATTTCCACCTCGACATCCTCAACAACACTGCCATACTCCTTAAAAGCATGAACAATATTAGCCTCACCCATCTAGTAACCAGCCATACTCACAACCCAGGACACATGCATGACCCCATCTTCACGGCCAGTGACAGTCAAGTACAGTCAAGTCACGATTTCGCCTAGAGAGACCACACCATTATCCCTTCGTCATCAAAAGACCCTCCCAGCACTTCCACAAAGCCTCCCAGTTCCCCCTCCACAGCTGGATCACAGTGTCAGACAGGCAGTGGACCGATGCCCTCAACACTTCCCACCCTGATACCGCAGCAAACCTAGAACAGGCTGTCAAGAACGTCTTTGTCTGAATCACTGACTGCACCAAAAGAGTCTCCCCCACCAAGCCCAGCAAATGCAAAAGATCCACCAAACAGAAAAGTTGGTACACAATGGAACTAAGAACCATGAAACAACTGCAAGCAACTAGAAAGGAAATGGAGCGGTAGCAAGGATTCCACAGAAAGAGCCACCTTCAAGACAGCCTTCAACCACTACCACCAGCTCCTGAAGGAGATGAAGATCAACACCCTGGCAGACCGCACTAAAGCCAGCCCAAATCACAGCAAAGAACTCTTCAACAACATAAGAGGGTTTTCCAACCCCTCAGCTTCTGAAATCATCATCACCCCTTCCCAGGAACTTTGTGACACCCTGCAAACTTCTTCCATGACAAGATCTCTACCATCTACAAAAACTTAGAACCCCAACCGCCCCCTCTGACCTCATCAGCCACCTCGTGCATACAAATGTGACCCCTGAACACCTACTCACTTCCCGGGACCAGCATACCCCACAGAACACCGCAGCCCCCATAGACTACTGACCCTACCACATCTGCAGACTCTGGAGCAAGTAAATAAGCAGTAAGCTTACTACCATTTTCAACGCATCCATTGCCACCACCACCTTTCCCTAATAAATGATAGTTTTCATAAGTTAAACCCCTTCTGAAGAAACCATCTGTCGACCCCACCAAACTCAAGAACTCCCATCCCATTTCTGTGCTACCCTTTTTCCCCCCAGAGTTCTCGAAAAAAAACCATCACTCCCCAACTGGCAGAACATCTGGACAATAACAATCTTCTGGACACCTCCCAATCTGGATTTCACACAAACCACAGCACTGAAACTGCCCTGATCGCTGCCTCTGACGACATCAGAACCCTCCTTGACCGGGTGTAAATGGCAACCTTTATCTTCCTCGACCTTTCTGCAGCATTCAACACTGTATCCCACCAGACCCTAATTATAAGACGTCATCCCATCGGAATCCAAGGAGATGCCCTCACATGGATTGCCTCCTTCCTCACTGGGAGAACCCAAAGAATCTCCCTACCTTCGTTCACCTTGGAACTCAAGCCACACACTGCTCAGCATTTACATGGCCCCTTTGGTCAATATCATCAGAGCCCATGGACTAAACCTCATATCCTATAAACACAAAACCCAGCTCATCCACTCCCTCTAAGAAGACCTCACCACCACGAGGGCCAACATCGGCATTTGTATGAGTGTCACAGACTGACTGAAAAACAACTGCCTGAAATTCAACACAGACAAAGTGGAAGAGCTGACCTTCAGCAACACCTCCTCCCCATGTAACGACTCCTCATGACCCTTCAAACTAGGACCATGGCTCCCCATCAGTACCAGATGAACCATCATTCAAGTCCTAGTCATCAGCCGCCTGGACGACAGCAACTCACTATACACAGGAATCACCACTAAACTCCAGAAGAGACTACAAACCATACAGAACGCGGTGGCCAGACTCATCTTTGACCGCCCCAAATAGACCACATCGCCCCTCACCTCCACTGACTCCCCATACAGAAGAGAAGTCAATTCAAAATGCTGATCCACACCTACAAATCCCTACACAACTAAGAACTAGCATACATCAACCACCACCTGAACGTCCACCAACTCTGCAGACACCTACGCTGCTCATCCCTCCATCTTGCACACAACCCCTGCGTCTGCTGAAGTAACAGTGAAGGGTTCTCCTTCTCCAACCTTGCTCCTAAATCCTGGAATGACCTCTCGTTTCACTTCCGGACCTCGATCTCTCTCCTAGAATTCCCGAAGGCACTTAAGACCGGACTGCTCAACTGAACCCACCCAAAGCAGCAAGTCCCTTAGCACCTGGATACCCTCACAGGTGATTAAACACACTTTATAAATCCTGCTTGATTGAGTGATTAATTAGCATTGATTAGCTAGAACACCTCAGAAAAGTGTGTAGGA
Organism: Lissotriton vulgaris; assembly: GCF_964263255.1. Taxonomy (NCBI): domain Eukaryota; kingdom Metazoa; phylum Chordata; class Amphibia; order Caudata; family Salamandridae; genus Lissotriton; species Lissotriton vulgaris. The sequence continues at coordinate 30,021 of NW_028252564.1, read as the reverse complement.
AGTGGAAGCCACTTTCAATTATTGACTCATTCACCTCCAATTCAAGAGAAAACCTGATTCTGAAAAATCTGATTAGTCACAAGAAATGAAATACAGTGATAAGGAACTGGAACACTATAGTGAACATGTTAGAGGCTATATGGGCACTAAAAGAATATAGGGATGAATCTGAAAAGACATATTGGTGGAGCAATGTACTCTATCCAAGGAAGTGATCCTTCAAACATTTTGGGTAGAATATATAACTAAACTATTTGGTGTTCAAAACATCATAGCCCCTGTGCTCATATTTTACAGTTCTGTTCTTATTGCAATTGCGTTAACAAATTAAAAAGTGGGAGTGACTATTCCAATTGATTAAGGGAATTTTTTGATATCATTAGGCTCAGATGGCCTAAATAAGACAGAATGTAAAGCAAGCTCGTATTTGGTGCACCATGGTCTTAGTCTCAATTTTTCCAGTCATCGTAGAGAGCTTCCATGCACTGCAAGTATGAAAGGGAGCACTATTGGTGCCTATATTTAAGATAATCAATAGTTTAATACTTCGTATTACAGACTGCTTGTCCTGCTATATCCACCTACCAAAATATTCACCAAGATACTCTATTATGAATTACATACTTGGATAACCGTAAAGGAAATATTACCTTATAAATAGAAGACCATGTTGGCAATGTATAATGAAGTGACAATAGCACTCTTGGTTAGCCAGAGCTTTACATAGGATGTTGTTCCATATCATAGTGTGTTTGTCAACTTTTCTAGCACTTTTGAGTGTGATGCCCAAAAAGATTCCCTACTAGTGACTAGTTCACAAGAACTAAAACGAGACCTACTGGGTCTGAAATATTACAAGGCTGTGTGATTCAATATGGTCGCACATACCCCATATCATGGAGTACTGAAAGGTGCCATTGCTTGTTTGCCTTCTATGGCCTGTAGTCCTTTTTTTGAAATCGGAAAATTGATACACTGCTAATTCTTTAATCTATATAATAAAACCATGATTTCATAGTATGCTCTTAGAGAGCCCAGCGTTTTTGCACTAAACATCAGCTTTAAGGAGAAGCTTGCTACGATTCAGTGCTAAAAATCGTACATGGAGCACTTAGTGCAATATCTTTAAAGCAAGGTCAGACATTTTGCTAATACAATTCACATTAGAGTAGAAGTGCAAGCACATAGACAGTTCCCGGTGTGCATGTTGCAGATAATCTCTCAGGAATGCAAGATTCGAGTTTAAAAAAATATATATTAACAGATTTAAGGTAGCGTGTCTTTTGTTTTCAATTAAAATTGTTCTCCGTTTCTTTCCCAAATTCACTTGCTGGCTGTGTTTAAAAACAATTTGCCAGGTCAGTAAATGAGCCTTCTCACAGGCCTAAGACTCGAAGTTCCTATTCCCGTCACTGCAACCTTTTTAACAATACACTCGAAGGACAGCAGCTCTGCCCGATCCCTGCTCCATCCTCTGTGGCAACCCATCCCCCTCCCCCTCCTGTTGATGTGCAAGGTGAGGGCTCCCATTGTCATTCTTGTGGGCCAGGAAGAGGTGCGAACGAGCGCAGTCCCGGGCAACTCTGAATGACAAAGAGCCTAGACCTTGACACTGCCAGCTGCAGCCGTGCCGCTTTAACCCTCTGACCCCAGTGTCTGTAGATGTCTACCAACTGCAGAAACAAACTGGAGTCATCTTCAAACCAGCAACTTGTAACATTCTTTACCTTCTCTAATGAGGCTTAGCCCCACAGACGAAAATCCCCCCCCCCAAAAAATGTATATTGCAATTCGATGTGGTAATTTTTTTTGCCATAGATAGCTCAGATTTAAACATTAATTTACGCACAAATGTTGCTAGCGTGCCAATGTCTGTGTGTGCGTTTTTTAATGTCCTTTACAGTCTATTGGTCCTTTTTTCCAAATGATATACATTTTACACGAACACCCTATGAGTAGCATTTGTTTAATTCAAAAATCTTTCATATCTCGTGGTGTTTTCCTCCAAGGTCAATGACATACCCACATTAGTAGGTAGTATCCCTGCCTTTAATAAAACGTTGCAGGACTACTGCTCCGATCACTAACTTCTATTCTTGGCCATCTGTCATCATTTTTAGGTCTGGGCGAAACTTAAAACACACTATCGTAATTTGTGCAATTTTAGGATTTCTTATTACTCGAAAGTCCTGAAATTATGCCATTTCTCTATGTTGTGTAAATATGTGTTTTTGACAGCAGCATGTTACCGCAAACATATGGGGATAACGCACATGGCCAGAACAAAAGCGGATGTTGCTCTCTTCACCTGTGTTTTTATGTGATTATTCCCCACGAAATATGTCTTTTCATCAAAATTGACACGAGGACACATTTCACGCTAAAATATAGTGTTAAATGATGGATTCCTATTTTGCATTATTATGCATGATTTTTTTTTAAATGTAATGTAATTACACAAAAGCAAATTTAGTATACCCCTCTAATTTTTCTCATTTGACAAGCTCTTTGCCCTGTGCATGCTGCCAATTAGATGTCTAGGCTTTCTCTGATTGTCCCCTTTCTTTGGTGTACATGAACACAGAAAGCCGCTCTCTTTCTGATTAGGCTAGCACTGTGTTGCCGACTATAGATGTGTTGTATTCCTACCAATATTATAATTTGTGTGCCTATTTCTCACAGCTCGTGCTCCATCAATAGGCACTACTCCCCAGAACAAAATAAAAGCACCTTTCTGGTAACTCACGCACAACAAAAAAACACTTCCCACATAGGGTGATAAATTCAACATTCTGCAAGCCATGCACTCCCTGATGGTTTATTATGTCACCCATCCAAAAATGTGCTTCAGCATCACACACAGGGGTATGAAGCGCTATGTAGGAGCTATAGTACAATACAATTCAATGATAGCAGCACCCCAGTCCTTACTACTGGTAGCAGGCTGCTATTGGCTCTTAACCCCATCTGTGCCTGATAAAACTGCAACTGCTACGCATGTGTTCCATGCTCAGACTAGGATTTGTCTACAGTGAGCTCTTCTTCTCCTTCAGTCCTGGTGCCGCTGTACCTGCTGCACTAATGATAGCTGTGCCCCCGTGCTCTAACCTGGGGGTAGCTTGCACTGTGGTCCTCAGCCATCTGGGCCATGGGAGTAAGTTGCACTGGGCTCCTTACATCGTTATCCCTGGATTGACTCTACCTGCAGCACTAAGGTTAGCTGCATTCCTGTGCAGGAAGCATGCTGCAGATGGCTCCTCAAAGGTCTGAGACCCGGTGCCACTGCACCTGCTGCACTAAGGTAAGCTGCATTCCTGTGCTGAAGCATGCTGCAGACGGCTCCTCAAAGGTCTGAGCCCCGGTGCCACTGCACCTGCTGCACTAAGGCAAGCTGCATTCCTGTGCTGGAAGCATGCTGCAGACTGCTCCTCAAAGGTCTGAGCCCCGGCGCCACTGCACCTGCTGCGCTAATGATAGCTGCATTCCTGTGCTGGAAGCATGCTGCAGACGGCTCCTCAAAGTTCTGAGCCTCGGCGCCACTGCACCTGCTGCACTAATGATAGCTGCATTCCTGTGCTGGAAGCATGCTGCTGACGGCTCCTCAAACGTCTTATCCCCAGCGCCATTGCGCCTGCTCAATCCCCATGTCTGGGTTTTCCCAGCAGTTCTCTCAGAAGAATAAACTTCAATAAAAGTGGCGATTAGTTTTCCCATTTACATCAGTCACCACATAGATCTCTATCGAAAGCTTACATGGAAAATCTTGAGGTGGCTCCACTAGGAAGCTTGTCTGTGTAGAGCGGGGTGTCATATAGTGGCCTAGAGTGTTTTAAAGTTGAGTGGTGCAGAGTGGCATTGAGTAGAGTGTAATTGAGTGTTGTGGAGTGGACTAAAGTGGAGTGTCAGAGTGGAGTGTGGGGGCGTAGTGTGAAGTGGCATAGTGTAGAACAGAATGTCGTAGAGTGAAGTGAAGTAGCGCAGAGTGGAGTAGAGTGTTGCAGAGTGGAGTATAGTGGAGTAGAGTAGTATGGAGTAGAATGGAGTGGCATAGCGTAGAATGCCATGGTGGAGTGGTATAGAGTGTGGTAGAGTGGCATGTGGCAGAGTGAAGTGTATCACAGTGGAGTAGAGTGCCCTACAGTTAAGTGGCGGAGAGTGTCATAGAGCAGAGTGGCCTACAATGAAGAAGCTCAAGTTTGACATCCTTCATGCCTTGCAGAATTCTTAAGTCCTGCTGCCGTCATTTACACTACGATTCAAAAAGGGGGTGGTGATGAACAGAGTGTCTGAATTAAGCAGACCACTCTTACCCAGTCAAGAGATCAGGGCTTGATCCATCACCGTTATTTAGCTCACTGCATCACCCCAGTTCAGAACCTGGCTATATGCAAATGAGTCTGACCCAGTGCCTCATAGAACAGGGCAGACCAAACTACCAAGCCAATTCTTCACCGGAAAGGAGACAAGCTTCCGGGGACCGGTTTCTGGCATTTCAGCCGTCGTCGGCCCGGCTTGCTTGAATCCTGGTGGTGCAGTGAGCAAGGGACTCATGTCTGAGTATACCCTGCCACACTTGTGATGGCCAAAAACGATTCAAAAAGGTTCTGGGCTGAGCTGGGATGGTGCAGTGAGCTAAAAAACGGTGGTGGATCTAGCCCTGATCTCTTGACTGGGTGAGAGTATTCTGCTCAATTCAGAGACTCGGTCCATCACCACCCCTTGTTGTTAAATATTTTGTCCACCCTAAGCGTGGAAGGGTATACTCAGATGTGAGTCCCTTGCTCATTGCACCATCAGGATTCAAGCAAGCCGGGCCGACGACGGCTGAAATACAAGAAACCGGTCCCCGGAAGCTTGTTTCCTTCCCAGTGTAAGAATTGGCTTGGTAGTTTGGTTTGCCCTGTTCCCATCATGCACTGGGACAGGAACATACTAATTTGCATATAGCCAGGTTCTGAGCTGGGATGGTGCAGTGAGCTAAAAAACGGTGGTGGATCTAGCCCTGATCTCTTGACTGGGTGAGAGTATTCTGCTTAATTCAGAGACTCTGTCCATCACCACCCCTTGTTGTTAAATATTTTGTCCACCCTAAGCGTGGAAGGGTATACTCAGATGTGAGTCCCTTGCTCATTGCACCATCAGGATTCAAGCAAGCCGGGCCGACGACGGCTGAAATGCCAGAAACCGGTCCCCGGAAGCTTGTTTCCTTCCCAGTGTAAGAATTGGCTTGGTAGTTTGGTTTGCCCTGTTCCCATCATGCACTGGGACAGGAACAGACTAATTTGCATATAGCCAGGTTCTGAGCTGGGATGGTGCAGTTTGCTAAAAAACGGTGGTGGATCTAGCCCTGATCTCTTGACTGGGTGAGAGTATTCTGCTTAATTCAGAGACTCTGTCCATCACCACCCCTTGTTGTTAAATATTTTGTCCACCTTATATTAAATATTATTATAATTAAAACTCCCCTTTGCTCCTGGAGCATAGTGGATATTCCATTTTCTGAAAGGCAAGTTGTCATAAAGGTGCATTTATACCTCACACATGTGCTTTGTGACAATACACACAAGGCACGGTCTTACAGTGTCAACTTTTCTGTCTTACAGCTTATATAGTACAATTATGGACCAACCAAATGGCCTTGAAGTTTATATAATGAAAACGTTTTCTCTAACTTCTACAACACACATCGAACAGGTACACCATTGCAGCAGTAGTGGAAGAGTCACTCGGATATGCAACAGGGACAATACAGACAATAGTAGTACAAACTTACTTTCACACATAGGGCATGTATAGCATGGCCATACATAGTGAAACCTTGAATGTACACAAAATAGGCACAAGAACTAGGACATTTTTCCTCAAGCGCAAGGAGTACAAACTTCCCTAATACACGCAGATCAGACACGGAGCATGCAGCAGCCCTGTAAGCATCTCACACCCACACACAGCATTTACAGTGTGGTAAGTAGAAATGCAAGCTTTCCTAACCCACATTCATATTAAGTACAAACAGCAGAAAAGCATGTTTTCCTCAGACAAAAACCTGTGCAGCACATGTTGCAGCAGATCAAGCTAATTAACTACTCAACAGAAGCACATTGCAGGAGTAAGACGGTACAGCCCAAACATTTCAGAACCACTTCCCAATTTTCAGAATGACACACTTTTGAGACTCTCCTAACTTTAGCAGTGAAGTTTCCATCACATTAAACAAGTGCAACATGGGAAGTAGTAGTGACTGACAATAGATGCACACTATAGCTAACTATTGTGGCAGCATCTCTTATACCTAGTTCTGTAGTGGCATACATAGAAAGACTCATGGTGATAGGCCCACAGGGAAGCAACCATATCCTGTAGTTACCCGTGGAGGAAAGCAGTGGTGGTACTTTTAAGGTATAAGGTGGGCTTGGGCTATTGAGTGGTGCTACATTTTTTAGGGTTTCGGGTAAATATAGATTTTTGGGTGGTAAGGGATTTTTTAGAGTTTAAGGAGGGTATGTGTTTTTGGTTGGCAAGGGAATTTTTAGAATTTAGGATGAGTATGGTTTTTTGGGTGATTGGGGATTGTTTAGGTACTTTGGTGTATGGGTTTTGAGTTGCAAGGGAACCTTTAGTGTTTAGGGTGTGTATGGGTTTGAGGGTGGTAAGAGATTTTTTTAAGGTTTAGGGAGGGTATTGGTTTTTGGGTGGTAAGAGAATTCTTGGGGTTTTGGGTGGGTGTGGGTTTTAGGTTGCAAGGGAATTTTTAGGGTTTAGGGTTGGTATAGGATTTTGGGTGGTAAGGTATTTTTTAGGGCTTAGGGTGTGCATGAGTATTTCCATGGTAAGGTTTTTTTTAAAGGTTTAGGGTGGACATGGGTTTTGTGTGGGTATGGGTTTTTGGATGGTGATTAATCTTTTAGGGTTTAGGGTTTGTATGGGATTTTGGGTGGCAAGGGATTTTCTAGGGTGGGTGTGGGTTTTTGGTTGGCAAGTGAATTTTTAGAGTTTAAGATGGGTGTAGGTTTTTAAGTGGTACAGAATTGTTTAGGGTGGGTGTGGGTTTTTGGGTGTTAATGAATTACTTATGGTTTGTTTGTATTGGTTTTTTGGGTGGCGAGGGATTTTTTAGGGTGGGTATGGTTTTTTAGGTGGCAAGGGAATATTTAGGGTGGGTATGGATTTTTGGTTGGCAATGGAATTTTCAGCATTTAGGATGGGTGTGGGCTTTTGGGTGGCAAGGGCGTTTTTAAGGTTTAAGGTGGGCTTGAGTTTTTGGGTGATAAGGAAATTTTAGGGTTTAGGGTGATAATGGGTTTTTTGGTTGTAAGGTTTGCCTTAGTGTGTGGGGTAGATATGTTTTTTTGGGTGACAAGGGAATTTTCGGGTTTAGGGTAGGTATGGGTTTTTCGCTGGCAAGGTATTTTTTAGGTTTTAGCGTGAGTATAGCTTTTTAGGCAAAAAGTTATTTTTTTAAGGCTTACTGTCGGTGTGGATTTTTGGGGGCAAGGGAAATGTTATGGTTTCAGGTAAGTATGGGTGTTCGGGTGATCGGGGAATTTTTAGCATTTAGGGTGGGTATCGATTTTTAGATGGTAAGGGATGTTTTAGGGTTTAGGCTGGGTATGGGTTTTTGGGTGGCAAGGGAATTTTTTATTGTTTAGGCTGGGTGTAAGATTTTTGGTGCAAAGGATTTTGTAGATTTTACTGGGTGTATGGGTTTTTGGGTCGCAAGGGAATTTTTAAGGTTTAGGTTTGGTGTCAGTTTTTGGGTTCAAAGGGATTTTTTAGGGTTTAGGGTGGGCATGGGTTTTGGGTGGCAAGGGAACATATAGAGTTTGGGGCTGATATGGTTTTTTTGGGTGGTAAAAAATAATTTAAGGTTTAGTGTTTGTATGGGTTTTGGGGGCAAGGGATTTCTGATGGTGGGTATGGGGTTTTGGGTGGCAAGTTAAATTTTTGGGTTTAAGGTAGAGGTAGGTTTTTGAGAGGAAAGGGATTTTTAGAGTTTCGGGTAGGTATGGGTTTTATGGGTTTGAAGGGAATTTTTAAGGTTTAGGGTGGCTGTGGGTTTATGGGGGCATGGGAAATGTTATGGTTTAGGATGGGTATGAGGTTATGGGCGATAATGAATCTTTAGGGTTGAGGGTGGTTATGGGTTTTTGGGTGCCAAAAGAATATTGAGGGTTTAGGGTGGGCGTGGGATTTTGGTTGGCAAGGTATTTTTTATGGTTCATGGTGAGTATATGTTTTTAGGAGGTAAGGGCTTTTTGAGTGTTTAGGGTGGGTATGGGTTTTTGGGCTGCAAGGGAATTTTTAGGGTTAGGGTGGGTATGGGTTTTTGGGTTGTAAGGGATTCCTTGGGGTTTAGGGTGGGACTGGGTTTTTTTGGGTGGCAATGGCATTTTTAGGATTTTGGGCAGGAAAGGGTTTTTAGATGGCAAGGGAATTTTGCAGAGTTTAGGGTGGGTATAGATTTTTGGGTGGCAAATTCATTTTTGGGGTTTTGGATGGGTATGGATTTTTGGGTGGTTGGGGATTTTTTAAGGTTTAGAGTGGGTATGGGTTTTTGGTTGGTAATGAATCATCTAGGGTTTAGTGTTTGTATGGGTTTTTGGGTGGCAAGGGATTTGCTAGTGTTTAGGGTGGTTGGGGATTTTTGGTGGCAAGGGATTTTCTAGGGCTCAGGGTGGGTGTGTCTTTGTGGGTTTTTGGTTGGTAGGGGATTTTTTAGTTTTTAGGGTAGGTAGGGGTTTTGGGTGGCAAGGGAACCTTTAGGCTTTAGTGTGTGTTTTTTTGGGTTGTAATGTTTTTTTTAGGGTTTATAGTTTGTATGGGTTTTTCAGTGGGTATGAGTTTTTGGGTGGCGAGGGAATTTTTAGGGTTTAGGGTGGGTGTGGGTATATTTGTGTGGTAAGTTTTTTTAGGGTAGTTATGGGTTTTTAGGTGGCAAGGGAACATTTTGTGTTTAGGGTGAGTATGGGGTTGTTGGGTGGAAAGGGATTTTTTAGGGATTACAGTCAGTGTAGGTTTTCGGTTGGTAAGAGATTTATTTAGGGTTTAAGGTGGGTATGGGTTTTTGGGTGGCAATGGAATTTTTAGCATTTAGGATGGGTGTGGGTTTTTGGGTGGCAAGGGAATTTTTAAGGTTAGGGTGGGCATGAGTTTTTGGGTGATAAGAGCTGTTTTAAGGTTTAGGGTGGGCTGGATTTTTGGGGGGCAAGGGAAATGTTATGGTTTCTGGTGGGTATGGGTGTTTGGGTGGTAGGGGAATTTTTAGCGTTTAGGGTGGGTATGGATTTTTGAGTGGTAAGGCTTTTGTAGGGTTTACGCTGGGCTTGGGTTGTGGTGGCAAGGGAACATCTAGGGTTTAGAGCTGAAATGGTTTTTTGGGTGGTAATGAATAATTAAGGTTTTAGTGTTTGGATGGGTTTTTGGGACTCAAGGGATTTTTTATGGTGGGTATGGGTTTTTGGGTGGCAAGTGAATTATTGGTGGTTAGGGTGGGTGTAGTTTTTGAGTGGTAAGGGATTGTTAGCGTTATGGGTGGGTATGGGTTTTGTGGGTTTGATGGGGATTTTTAGCGTTTAGGATGGGTTTAAGATTTTGGTGGCAAGGGATTTTGTAGGGTTGAAGTTAAGTATGGGTTTTTGTGTCACAAGGGAATTTTTAAGGTTTATTGTGGGTGTGGGATTTTGGGGGCAAGGGAAATTTTATGGTTTAGGGTGGGTATGAGTTTTTGGGTGATAATGGATTTTTTGGGTTTAGGGAGGTTATGGGATTTTGGATTCTAAGTTGTGCCTTAGGGTTGATGATGGGTTTGGGGTTTTTTGGTGCCAAGGGAATATTGGGGGTTTAGTATGGGTATGGGATTTTAGGTGGCAAGGTGTTTTTTTATGGTTTAGGGTGAGTATAGGTTTTTGGGTAGCAAGGTATATTTTATGGTTTATAGTGAATATAGGTTTTTGTGTGACAAAGGATTTTTCAGGGTTAGGGTGGGTATGAGTTTTTGGATCGTAAGGGATTTCTTAGGGCTTAGGGTGGGTATGGGTTTTTTGCGTGGCAAGGGAATATTAAGGGGCTCATTATGATAACGGGCGGATCGCCACTGCCTATGGCGGTGGCGATCCACCCGCCAAAAACCACCGCCCGCCTCTAACTTCCCCCGCCACATTACCATGGCAGGGGGGACCCCAGCGAACGGGAATACTGTCCGCCGGTTTTCCACAGGTAGGCAATCCACCCGATTGCCTACAGGGTGGAAAAGCAGTTTATATGGTGGCAATGTCTGGTAGACACCGTCATCCATATTTGTATGCAGGCTGGGATGTGCCTTTCCGTGGCGGCAACGCCACCACGGAAAGGCAGGCAGTTTTTAACATTGGGGGCCCGTAGCGGGCAGGCAAGCTAGTGATAAATCCTGCTTATTGGTGAAAACAGAGTTAGAAAAAACACATTTAGAAGTGGCTATTTCTGTGTGCTTATGAGTTTTTGCTCCTGCCTGATGTGTATTGACCATTTGGTTTTGACTGACAGAGAAGGGATGTGCATTCACTCTAGTCCCTGGGGTAGTTGAGGTGTGTCCTGCCCTGCGTGGGTGACTCAGTCCTAGGCTGAATAGACGTTTCCTGAATTTAGAGTGGCAGGGGGAGTTTTCCTTGCACCTGAATAGGCCTGGTCTTCATTTGGTGTGGTGCGAGGAGTTCCCTACCTTCCACAATAATGGCTCCACCCCCTGTGGTGTGTCTGGGGCCAAGGCTTTCAATATGAACAGCAGTGTTGTGCACTTCTAATATGTGGTTGAAGTTCCCTCAGAACAAAGACTTTGGCACTATAAATACAGGGGCTATGACCCCATGAAAATAAAAAGACACTATGTGGGGCACGTACCCAATGACTGCTGTGTGCCAGGAGGAACCACCGTTTGTGAATACCCTCTTGTGAAACTAACCTGCTGCCTGCTGGGTGGCTGAAGTGACTGCCTCTCTGCTAAGGGACCTTCCGTGCTAGCCAGCCTGTGCCCTGTTCTCTGCCCCAGTGTCTTCAGGGACGAGGTGGTGCTTGCCTCCCTGTTTGCTAATAGCGCGTGGTAAGCGTTTTCAATTCTGTTGCCCAAGGAGTTGGCTGTGCTAACCCCATACAGGAGAGCTTTTACCCTGCAGCATGGGCAGCACAGCTCCCTCATCTAGGGCCTGAACATTGAGAAGGAGGAGGTGAACGGAACAAAACGCTCTCCCTCTCGTATTGCTTGCCTTTGTTTATGTGGGCCAGCAGCCGGGGCTCTGCTACATGGCTGCGAGGCCATGCCCAAGCAGCAAGGAATATCAGCCCGGTAGTTCCCTTGGATGTCAGAAGATGTGGCCCAGCCGCACCCGGAAGTGACCAGAGCCTCACGTGTCCATTCAGATGCTTCCACACGCAGCCAATGTGAGACCCTAGGTGGCCGACGTGAGCCCCTGGGTGCGGGCATTGCTAAGGAAGGCAAGAGCCTCCCAGCTGCACCAGGCCTCTTGCAGCGAAACATGAAGAGATTCGTACCCATGCCACACTACGGAGCTGTACCGGAGGCATTTGGCTCCCTTTGGCTTCTGGCCCCGTTGTTGTGAATAGCGGGGGCAGGTGGACCCATCACGCTAGATAGTGCGAGCACCCAGGGATAGTGTGCTCGCACCAACAAACAGACCTCCCACTGGGCTGATCTCCAGGAGTAAGATCCTTTGGTGTTTCCTTACCCCGCAGATCACCCCTGTACTTCCGTAAATCCCCTGCTTCCATGGAAACCGGTAGTGTTTCCTTGCAGAGAGTGCAGGCCAGTGGCCCTATCACACTGGTGAGCACAAGCACCCATAGACCGTGTTCTCTCCCCGTCGTGCAGGCAGGAGATCATTTGGCGTTTTCTATCCCCGTAGGGCGTCTCTGTAATTCCTGGCATTTTCTCTGTTTCTACGGGAACCAGTGGAGCATTTTCATGTAGAAGGAGGCGGGGGGATGTAGAGGGGATGTAGTTGGGTGTTAACAAAGCTGGAAGCAACTATCTTAAAAGATTGCCCTGTCAGACTGGTGACACCGGCTCAAGCGGAAACATGTTTAACTAATCGTTATTGTCTTGATTGCACTAACTGTAATGTTAGGCCTTATGTTTTCAGTGTGGTGTTCACTTATAAGTATTTACTAAAGTTCACTAACATTGTTAATTATGACAATTATCCAATTGGCAAAAGTGCTGTATGACTTTATGTTATGTCATGACAAAGTGCCTAGTGGCACAGTGATTTATGTGATTGTGGTCTAACTTTTTAAAAATAAATAATACAAAAGATATTTTTATGTAACCTTGTGTGGAGTCGCTTTTTATGGTGTGCCTAAAGTGTCACTGTTGTGTGAGTGCGTTGTGCAAACGCTTTAGACATTGCCTCTGGGATAAGCCTGACTGCTCTGCCAGGGGTTGTCTTTGATGTGTTACTATCTTACCCTTACTAGACTGATGGGTCCTGCCCTACCATACCTGCATACCCTAGCCAACCAGAAACACCATGTCAAACAACTGGAATACTAAAAATAAAATGATAATACAGTCCATTATTATCATTTCCTTTTTTCCATTGCCCTGCTTTAAAGCAGTGGGGCGACGCTCTTCCACCTTAGTGGAGCAGCTGCCACTGTTGAAGTGGCTACATTAGTTTGCTAAACCACTAGATTATGACTATCTGTTTAAGTCTTCATAAAACCTATAATCACAAACATCACTGTGGAGACATACTATCTCTGTGGGGACTTGAACAAGTCCATAATCACACACTATCTCAGTGGGATCATGGATATCGATATAATCAATCAAACACTACCTTTGTGGGGAATTGAACCAGACTGTCATCACACACTATTTCTGCGGGGACTATGGTAACGCTATAATCACACACCAACTCTGTGAGAACCTGGATATTTCTATAATTACACACTATCACTGTGGGGAGCTTGACATCTCTATAATTATAGACTATCTCTGTGAGGACCCAGCACCCCTATAATCACACACTATCTCTGTGGGGACCTGCCATCCCCATAAACACACACTATCTCTGTGGGGACCTGGGCATCAATATAACCAATCAAACGCTATCTTTGAGTAATTGAACATAACTATCATCACACATAACTTTATAGGGGTCTGCCATCCCTATAAACACACAGTATTTCTATGGGGACCTGCCATCCCCATAAACAGACACTATCTCTGTGGGGACCTGCCATCCATATAAACACACACTATCTCTGTGGGGACCCGGTTTCCCTGTAGTCACACACTATCTCTGTGAGGACTTGGGCATCCCTATAATCGCACACTATCTCTGTGGGGACCTGGGCATCCTTATAATCACACACTATCTCTGTGGGGACCTGGGCATCCTTATAATCACACACTATATCTGTGGGGACCTGGGCATCAATATAATCAATCAAGCGCTATCTTTTAGTAATTGAACATGAATTTCATCACACATATCTCTATGGGGACCTGGCATGTCTATAATTACACTATCTCTGTGGGGACGGGGGTTCATATACTTTAACTTTGTGGGACTTGAATATGACTGTCATCACATACTATCTCCTCAGGGACATCAACATGTATATCATAACAGACTGTCTTTAGAGGTACTGGAACTTTACATGCATCACACACTTTCTCTATAGGTCAATAATCACCATCTTAGTGGGCCTCCCTAATCATGCACTATCGCTTTGGGGACCTAAGCTTCAGTATAATCACAACATATCTCAACATCACTTGAACATGACTGTAACTACACACTACCTGAGCAGGCACCTAGGCATCATTATAATCACATACTACCTCTGCAGGAGCCTCGGCATGACTGTTATAACAGCAAGCACCTCAGCATCATTGTTATAACACTCTCTATGTGGGGCCCTGAACATGACTGTAATCACACACTATCTCTGCGGAGATGTAACATAACAATAATCACACACTATCTCTGAGGGGACTTGAACATGAATATAATCACACATTTTGCCAACGGGGTCTTGAGAGTGACTATAATTAAGCGCTATATGAATTCTGAATGAATATCAGAATGACTCATCGTACACTTTCTCTACAACACTTGAACACTATCCTAATACTCTCTATGTGGGACTTTAATATGGTTATAATCACATACTATCTCTGTGGGTGTCCGGGCATTCATATAGTAACACACTATCTCAGTGGGGACTGGAACATGACTATTATCACACACTATCTCTGTGGGGACTTGAACATTACTATGATCACACACTATCTCTGTGGGGTCTTGAACATTACTATTATCACACACTATCTCTGTGGGGACTTGAACATTACTATGATCACACACTATCTCTGTGGGGACTTGAACATTACTATGATCACACACTATCTCTGTGGGGACTTGAACGTGAATATGATCACACACTATCTCTGTGGGGACTTGAACATGGCTATAATACCACACGATCTCTGTGGAGACCTGGGCATTCCTATAATCACAAACTATCTCTGTGGGACGTGTGCATTACTGTAATAGTGTTATTTCTGCATGAACTGCAGCATGACTATCATCGTACACCAAAACCACAATATCTGTAGGGACTTGGGCATCAATCTAATCATGCAATATCTCTGTGGGGGCTTCAAAATTATCATCATCATACACTTACTCTGTCAGCTCTAGAATATTTATTATAATATCATGCCATCTCTTTGGGGACTATTAATGCACAGCCATACGTAGATGGTGCCAATTGGTGAGGTTGATGAAAAACAACTAGGTGGTCAAATGGCAACTTGGTTTTGCCATCTGACCCCATTGCAGGATCTTAAGCCTCTAAATTAATTTAACTATGTGTTGTTTTCATATTCCTTAATGTTTGTGTGCACTCAGTAATAGGCTAAACATCCGTGAATCCCTGTCCATGCACTTTATATATAAGATCATTTTCTACTGTAATATGCATTATTAGACAAATCTCTGTTCTAGGTGCACCTAGGACATAGTGACCTATTCAAATTTGACTAAAGTATCATGTTGTGTATGTATGGAACTGAAAAATAGAATTTATCTATTAGATAATGAGTGTATTCAATCAGAAATGAGAATTATTGAGTAGGTCCCCACAAGGATGGTAACACATGTCCAAGTCCCCACAATGATGGTTCTGTGCGCGTGACTAAATACCAACATATTTGTAAAATTGAAGCAGGATCCTGTATTATGAATTTTTTCTTAACATTTTTCTGTTATTGGTATATTTTTAAAACATTGGGAAGGGTTAGTCCCCACAAGGCAGGTGAAAACACATAGTCCCCACAAGGATGGTAACACGTGTATGTGTGGGTGTGTGTGTGTGAGGGTGTGTGTGTGAGGGGGTGTGTGTGAGGGGGTGTGAGGGGGTGTTTGTGTGTGGGTGTGTTTGTGTGTGGGTGTGTTTGTGTGTGGGTGTGTGTGTGTGAGGGTGTGTCTGAGGGTGTGTGTGTGTGAGGGTGTGTGTGTGTGTGAGGGTGTGTGTGTGAGGGTGTGTGTGTGAGGGTGTGTGTGTGAGGGGGTGTGTGTGTGAGGGGGTGTGTGTGTGAGGGGGTGTGTGTGTGAGGGGGTGTGTGTGTGAGGGGGTGTGTGTGTGAGGGGGTGTGTGTGTGAGGGGGTGTGTGTGTGAGGGGGTGTGTGTGTGAGGGGGTGTGTGTGTGAGGGGGTGTGTGTGAGGGGGTGTGTGTGTGAGGGTGTGTGTGTGAGGGTGTGTGTGTGAGGGTGTGTGTGTGTGAGGGTGTGTGTGTGAGGGTGTGTGTGTGAGGGTGTGTGTGTGAGGGTGTGTGTGAGGGTGTGTGTGAGGGTGTGTGTGTGAGGGTGTGTGTGTGAGGGTGTGTGTGAGAGGGTGTGTGTGAGAGGGTGTGTGTGAGAGGGGGTGTGTGAGAGGGGGTGTGTGAGAGGGGGTGTGTGAGAGGGGGTGTGTGAGAGGGGGTGTGTGTGTGAGGGTGTGTGTGTGAGGGTGTGTGTGTGAGGGTGTGTGTGTGAGGGTGTGTGTGTGAGGGTGTGTGTGAGAGGGTGTGTGTGAGAGGGTGTGTGTGAGAGGGGGTGTGTGAGAGGGGGTGTGTGTGAGGGTGTGTGTGTGAGGGTGTGTGTGTGAGGGTGTGTGTGTGAGGGTGTGTGAGGGTGTGTGTGTGAGGGTGTGTGTGAGGGTGTGTGTGTGAGGGTGGGTGTGTGTGTGAGGGTGTGTGTGAGGGTGTGTGTGTGAGGGTGTGTGTGTGAGGGTGTGTGTGTGAGGGTGTGTGTGTGAGGGTGTGTGTGTGAGGGTGTGTGTGTGTGTGAGGGTGTGTGTGTGAGGGTGTGTGTGTGAGGGTGTGTGTGTGTGTGAGGGTGTGTGTGTGAGGGTGTGTGTGTGTGAGGGTGTGTGTGTGTGAGGGTGTGTGTGTGAGGGTGTGTGTGTGAGGGTGTGTGTGAGGGTGTGTGTGTGTGAGGGTGTGTGTGTGTGAGGGTGTGTGTGTGTGAGGGTGTGTGTGTGTGTGTGTGAGGGTGTGTGTGTGTGTGAGGGTGTGTGTGTGTGAGGGTGTGTGTGTGAGGGGGTGTGTGTGTGAGGGGGTGTGAGGGGGTGTTTGTGTGTGGGTGTGTTTGTGTGTGGGTGTGTGTGTGTGAGGGTGTGTGTGTGTGAGGGTGTGTGTGTGTGAGGGTGTGTGTGTGTGAGGGTGTGTGTGAGAGGGTGTGTGTGAGGGGGTGTTTGTGTGAGGTGTGTGTGTGTGTGAGGGTGTGTGTGTGTGAGGGTGTGTGTGTGTGAGGGTGTGTGTGTGTGTGAGGGTGTGTGTGTGAGGGTGTGTGTGAGAGGGTGTGTGTGAGAGGGTGTGTGTGAGAGAGGGTGTGTGTGAGAGGGGGGTGTGTGTGAGAGGGGGTGTGTGTGAGGGTGTGTGTGTGAGGGTGTGTGTGTGAGGGTGTGTGTGTGAGGGTGTGTGTGTGAGGGTGTGTGTGAGGGTGTGTGTGAGGGTGTGTGTGTGAGGGTGTGTGTGTGAGGGTGTGTGTGTGAGGGTGTGTGTGTGAGGGTGTGTGTGAGGGTGTGAGGGTGTGTGTGAGGGTGTGTGTGAGGGTGTGTGTGTGAGGGTGTGTGTGTGAGGGTGTGTGTGTGAGGGTGTGTGTGTGAGGGTGTGTGTGTGAGGGTGTGTGTGTGAGGGTGTGTGTGTGAGGGTGTGTGTGTGAGGGTGTGTGTGTGTGAGGGTGTGTGTGAGGGTGTGTGAGAGGGTGTGTGTGAGAGGGGGTGTGTGAGAGGGGGTGTGTGAGGGGGGTGTGTGGAGGGGGTGTGTGAGAGGGGGTGTGTGAGAGGGGGTGTGTGTGAGGGTGTGTGTGTGAGGGTGTGTGTGTGTGTGAGGGTGTGTGAGGGTGTGTGTGTGAGGGTGTGTGTGAGGGTGTGTGTGTGAGGGTGGGTGTGTGTGTGAGGGTGTGTGTGAGGGTGTGTGTGTGAGGGTGGGTGTGTGTGTGAGGGTGTGTGTGTGAGGGTGTGTGTGTGTGTGAGGGTGTGTGTGTGTGAGGGTGTGTGAGGGTGTGTGTGTGGGGGTGTGTGTGTGTGAGGGTGTGTGTGTGTGAGGGTGTGTGTGTGTGAGGGGGGGCGGGTGAGGGGGGCGGGTGAGGGAGGGGGCGAGGAAGAGAGGGTGAGGGAGGGAGGGTGAGGGAGGGAGGGTGAGGGAGGGAGGGAGGGAGGGTGAGGAGAGAGGGAGGGTGAGGCAGAGAGGGAGGGTGAGAGGGAGGGAGGGTGAGAGGGAGGGAGGGTGAGAGAGGGAGGGAGGGTGAGAGAGGGAGGGAGGGTGAGAGAGGGAGGGAGGGTGAGAGGGGAGGGAGGGTGTGAGGGAGGGAGGGTGAGAGAGGGAGGGAGGGTGAGAGGGAGGGAGGGTGTGAGAGAGGGAGGGAGGGTGAGAGAGGGAGGGAGGGTGAGAGAGGGAGGGAGGGTGAGAGAGGGAGGGAGGGTGAGAGAGGGAGGGAGGGTGAGAGAGGGAGGGAGGGTGAGGGAGGGAGGGAGAGGGAGGGAGGGTGAGAGAGGGAGGGAGAGAGGGAGGGAGGGTGAGGGAGGGAGGGAGGGAGAGAGGGAGGGAGGGTGAGGGAGGGAGGGAGGGTGAGGGAGGGAGGGAGTGAGGGAGGGTGAGGAGAGTGAGGGTGGAGGGAGGGAGGGTGAGGAGTGAGGGTGGGGAGTGAGAGGGTGGGAGTGAGGTGAGGGTGGGAGTGAGAGGGAGGGAGTGAGAGGGAGGGGTGAGTGTGAGGAGGGGCGGGTGAGGGGGGTGGGTGAGGGGGTGGGTGAGGGGGTGGGTGAGGGGGTGGGTGAGGGGGTGGGTGAGGGGGCGGGTGAGGGGGCGGGTGAGGGGGCGGTGTGAGGGGGCGGGTGAGGGGGCGGGGTGAGGGGGCGGGTGAGGGGGCGGGTGAGAGCGGTGAGTGAGGAGGAGGGTGAGAGAGGGAGGGAGGGTGAGAGGGGTGAGGGAGGGTGAGGGAGGGTGAGGGAGGGAGGGAGGGTGAGGGAGGGTGAGGGAGGGAGGGAGGGTGAGGGAGGGAGGGTGAGGGAGGGAGGGAGGGAGGGTGAGAGAGGGAGGGAGGGTGAGAGGGAGGGAGGGTGAGGGAGGGTGAGAGAGGGAGGGAGGGTGAGAGAGGGAGGGAGAGAGAGGGAGGGAGAGAGGGGAGTGAGGGTGAGGGTGGGAGTGAGGGAGTGAGGTGAGGGTGGGAGTGAGGGAGTGAGGGTGAGGGAGGGATTGAGGGTGAGGGAGGGATTGAGGGTGAGGGAGGGATTGAGGGTGAGGGAGGGATTGAGGGTGAGGGAGGGAGTGAGTGAGGGAGGGATTGAGGGTGAGGGAGGGATTGAGGGTGAGGGAGGGATTGAGGGTGAGGGAGGGATTGAGGGTGAGGGAGGGATTGAGGGTGAGGGAGGGATTGAGGGTGAGGGAGGGATTGAGGGTGAGGGAGGGATTGAGGGTGAGGGAGGGATTGAGGGTGAGGGAGGGATTGAGGGTGAGGGAGGGATTGAGGGTGAGGGAGGGATTGAGGGTGAGGGAGGGAGTGAGGGTGAGGGAGGGAGTGAGGGTGAGGGAGGGAGTGAGGGTGAGGGTGGGGAGGGTGGGTGAGGGGGTGGGTGAGGGGGTGGGTGAGGGGGTGGGTGAGGGGGTGGGGTGAGGGAGGGTGAGGCAGAGAGGGAGGGTGAGGCAGAGAGGGAGGGTGAGGCAGAGAGGGAGGGTGAGGCAGAGAGGGAGGGTGAGGCAGAGAGGGAGGGTGAGGCAGAGAGGGAGGGTGAGGCAGAGAGGGAGGGTGAGGCAGAGAGGGAGGGTGAGGCAGAGAGGGAGGGTGAGGCAGAGAGGGAGGGTGAGGCAGAGAGAGAGGGGGGTGAGGGAGGGTGAGAGAGGGAGGGAGGGTGAGAGAGGGAGGGAGGGTGAGAGAGGGAGGGTGGGTGAGAGAGGGAGGGAGGGTGAGAGAGGGAGGGAGGGAGGGTGAGAGAGGGAGGGAGGGTGAGAGAGGGAGGGAGGGTGAGAGAGGGAGTGAGGGTGAGGGAGGGTGAGAGAGAGAGGGAGGGAGGGTGAGAGAGGGAGGGAGGGTGAGAGAGGGAGTGAGGGTGAGGGAGGGAGGGTGAGGGTGGGAGTGAGGGAGTGAGGGTGAGGGAGGGATTGAGGGTGAGGGAGTGAGGGTGAGGGTGGGAGTGAGGGAGTGAGGGTGAGGGAGGGAGTGAGGGTGAGGGAGGGATTGAGGGTGAGGGAGGGATTGAGGGTGAGGGAGGGAGTGAGGG
The DNA here is from genome assembly GCF_964263255.1 of Lissotriton vulgaris. NCBI lineage: Eukaryota > Metazoa > Chordata > Amphibia > Caudata > Salamandridae > Lissotriton > Lissotriton vulgaris. The sequence goes on along the minus strand of NW_028252564.1, from coordinate 10,260 downwards.
TGAGGGAGGGAGTGAGGGTGAGGGAGGGAGTGAGGGTGAGGGAGGGAGTGAGGGTGAGGGAGGGAGGTGAGGGAGGGTGAGGGGAGGGAGGGGTGGAGAGGGTGGGGGAGGGGAGGGGGAGGGTGAGAGAGGGAGGATGGAGGGAGGGGAGGGAGGAGGGTGAGGGCAGAGAGGGAGGGTGAGGCAGAGAGGGAGGTGAGGCAGAGAGGGAGGGTGAGGCAGAGAGGGAGGGTGAGGCAGAGAGGGAGGGTGAGGCAGAGAGGGAGGGTGAGGCAGAGAGGGAGGGTGAGGCAGAGAGGGAGGGGAGGAGGAGGGGTGAGGCAGAGAGGGAGGGGGTGAGGCAGAGAGGGAGAGTGAGCGAGAGAGGGGGTGAGGCAGAGAGGGAGGGGGTGAGGCAGAGAGGGAGGGTGAGAGAGGGGGGGAGGGTGAGAGAGGGAGGGAGGGTGAGAGAGGGAGGGAGGGTGAGAGAGGGAGGGAGGGTGAGGGAGGGTGAGGGAGGGAGGGTGAGGGAGGGAGGGAGGGAGAGGGAGGGAGGGTGAGGGAGGGTGAGAGAGGGAGGGAGGGTGAGGGAGGGTGAGGGAGGAGGGAGGGTGAGGGAGGGAGGGAGGGAGGGTGAGGGAGGGAGGGAGGGTGAGGGAGGGAGGGTGAGGGAGGGAGGGTGAGGGAGGGAGGGAGGGTGAGAGGGAGGGAGGGTGAGGGAGGGTGAGGGAGGGAGGGTGAGGGAGGGTGAGGGAGGGAGGGTGAGGGAGGGAGGGTGAGGGAGGGTGAGGGAGGGAGGGAGGGTGAGGGAGGGAGGGAGGGAGGGTGAGGGAGGGAGGGAGGGTGAGGGAGGGAGGGTGAGGGAGGGAGGGTGAGAGAGGGAGGGAGAGAGGGAGGGAGGGAGAGAGGGAGAGAGGAGGGAGGGAGAGAGGGAGGGAGGGAGAGAGGGAGGGAGGGTGAGGGAGGGAGGGTGAGGGAGGGAGGAGGGAGGGTGAGAGAGGGAGGGAGGGTGAGAGAGGGAGGGAGGGTGAGAGAGGGAGGGAGGGAGGGTGAGAGAGGGAGGGAGGGTGAGGGAGGGTGAGAGAGGGAGTGAGGGTGAGGGAGGGTGAGGGGAGGGAGGGAGGGGGAGGGAGGGAGGGAGGGAGGGTGAGGATTGAGGGTGAGGGTGGGAGTGAGGGTGAGGGAGGGATTGAGGGTGAGGGAGGGATTGAGGGTGAGGGAGGGAGGGAGGGAGGGTGAGGGAGGGAGGGTGAGGGAGGGAGGGTGAGGGAGGGAGGGGTGAGGGAGGGTGAGGGAGGGAGGGAGGGTGAGGGAGTGAGGGTGGGAGTGAGGGTGAGGGTGGGAGTGAGGGTGAGGGTGGGAGTGAGGGTGAGGGAGGGAGTGAGGGAGGGATTGAGGGTGAGGGAAGGAGTGAGGGTGAGGGAGGGAGTGAGAGTGAGGGTGAGGGTGGGAGTGAGGGTGAAGGGGGAGTGAGGGTGAGGGAGGGAGTGAGGGTGAGGGAGGGAGTGAGGGTGAGGGAGGGAGGTGAGGGTGAGGGAGGGAGTGAGGGTGAGGAGGGGGTGGGGAGGGGGTGGGTGAGGGGGGTGGGTGGAGGGGGTGGGTGAGGGGGCGGGTGAGGGGGCGGGTGAGGGGGCGGGTGAGGGGGCGGGTGAGGGAGGGAGGGAGGGTGAGGGAGGGAGGGTGAGGCAGAGAGGGAGGGTGAGGCAGAGAGGGAGGGTGAGAGGGGGGTGGGTGAGGGAGGGAGGGAGGGAGGGTGAGGGTGGGAGGGAGGGAGGGAGGGAGAGGGGGAGGGAGGGAGGGAGGGTGAGAGGGAGGGAGGGTGAGGGAGGGAGAGAGGGAGGGAGGGTGAGGGAGGGAGAGAGGGAGGGAGGGAGGGAGGGTAAGAGAGGGAGGGAGGGAGGGTGAGAGAGGGAGGGAGGGAGGGTGAGAGGGAGGGAGGGAGGGTGAGGGAGGGAGAGAGGGAGGGAGGGTGAGAGAGGGAGGGAGGGTGAGAGAGGGAGGGAGGGTGAGAGAGGGTGAGAGGGAGGGAGGGTGAGGGAGGGTGAGAGAGGGAGGGAGGGTGAGGGAGGGTGAGAGGGAGGGAGGGTGAGGGAGGGAGAGAGGGAGGGAGGGAGGGTGAGGGAGAGAGGGAGGGAGGGAGGGTGAGGGAGGGAGGGAGGGTGGGTGAGGGGAGGGGGAGGGGGAGGGTGAGGGAGGGAGGGTGAGGGAGGGAGGGTGAGGGAGGGGAGGGAGGGTGAGTGAGGAGAGGTGAGGGGGTGAGGAGTGGGTGTGGGGGTGGGTGAGGGTGGGTGAGGGGGTGGGGGTGAGTGAGGGTGAGTGAGGGTGAGTGAGGGTGAGTGAGGGTGAGTGAGGGTGAGTGAGGGTGAGTGAGGGTGGGTGAGGGTGGGTGAGGGTGGGGGTGGGTGAGGGTGGGTGAGGGTGGGGGTGGGTGAGGGAGTGTGAGGGTGAGGGTGGTGAGGGTGAGGGTGTGTGAGGGTGAGGGTGTGTGAGGGTGAGGGTGTGTGTGGAGGGGTAGTGTTAGACGGACCGGGAGGGTCGGCCGAGGACTAGGGGAGAGGTCTCCGGGGAGAGCCGTCTCCAGTGATCGTACAGACGAGTAACTTCCCCCCCACAGACGTACACCACACAAAGATAAGGTTTAACGTTTCTTTATAAGTAATCTTTAGGTACGAGAAGATGGTACAAGGAGGTCTGGACTCAGGGGTCCCCTCGATTCTAGTCTCTTGGATGGGACAGGGGGTAGCGGGTCTTGTTACCAATCTGGTAGATGTGATGATATGATGGATAGCTCACAATCCTCGAGCTCTGCGTTCTAGGTGGACGAGCCGCGGCAGCGCCAGCAGGTCCCGAGATGATCATAGGTAGCGACGGTCCGCGGCGGCGCCAGCAGGTCCCGGGGAAGGTGGTAAGGACAACGGTCCGCGGCAGCGCCAGCAGGTCCCAACGAGGATGAAGAATGCAGAAGGTTGCGGCAGCGCCAGCAGGCAGGACAATAGTTCACAAGGCAAGGCTACGGCAGCGCCAGTAGTCCGTCAAGGATGAGTTCTTCTCGGTGTCTCGACTCCAGGATACAACTGCCTTCCTGCTCTGGAGCTGCCCCAGTTATAGGTCTGGCGCCCTTGGATGTCCGGACCCTCGCACTTGGAGGTCGGGAGGTCCGGGATGAGGGAGTCCAGACACCCAGCAGGGGGGTGGAGCCAGCGCCCGGGGAGGCTGGGGGCGATCGGCACCTGGCGGGGGAGAGCCATCGACACCTCTTTCTCCCATTGACCTGCCAAGTGGTCCGTTCACCTCCTGGGTGGATGGTGGTGCCGAGATGTCGGGGCCTGGCCAGGCCCAAAGTTGGGGTCGAGCTGAGGCCATGCGGCCTCGTGGTGCAGTGTCCATGATGGCGGCCGGGCTGGGCAATGGTGCTGACGGTGGCCCGGGCCCGTGAAACAGAGATGTCCGGGAGTAGGGGTCCCGCAGGGGACGGAGTGTGGGTTGCTTCTGTGGGTAGCACCTGGAGAGCTGATGTCCGGGCTCTGTCATGCGGGGAGGGAGCGAGCCCTTCATGTGGCCTGTCCAACAGTGAGGGTGGGTGAGGGTGTGTGAGGGTGGGTGAGGGTGTGTGAGGGTGGGTGAGGGTGGGTGAGGGTGAGGGTGGGTGAGGGTGGGTGAGGGTGGGTGAGGGTGGGTGAGGGTGGGTGAGGGTGGGTGAGGGTGTGTGTGAGGGTGTGTGTGAGGGTGTGTGAGGGTGTGTGAGGGTGTGTGAGGGTGTGAGGTTGGGTGAGGTTGGGTGAGGTTGGGTGAGGTTGGGTGAGGTTGGGTGAGGTTGGGTGAGGTTGGGTGAGGTTGGGTGAGGTTGGGTGAGGGTGTGTGTGTGTGTGAGGGTGTGTGTGTGAGGGTGAGTGTGAGGGTGTGTGTGTGAGGGTGAGTGTGAGGGTGTGTGTGTGTGAGGGTGAGGGGGTGAGGGTGAGGGTGAGGGGGTGAGGGTGAGGGTGAGGGGGTGAGGGTGAGGGGGTGAGGGTGAGGGTGAGGGGGTGTGTGGGTGAGGGTGAGGGTGTGTGGGGGTGAGGGTGTGTGGGTGAGTGTGTGGGTGGGTGAGGGTGTGAGGGTGTGTGTGAGGGTGTGTGTGTGTGTGGGTGAGGGTGTGTGTGAGGGTGTGTGTGTGTGTGGTGAGGGTGGGAGGGTGTGTGTGAGGGTGTGTGTGAGGGTGTGTGTGAGGGGGCGGGTGAGGGGGTGGGTGAGGGGTTGTTGGAAGGCGATGACCCCAGGGGTCAAGATGATTCTCCTAACCACCCGGGACCTCCTCTCCCACAATTACTGCTGAGTCTTATCGAGGGGGGAGTCCCCTCCGGGGAGGACTGATCGTACACACTGTCGACACACCACACTTATGAGCAGACACCACACCGTGATTCGTTATCAAGAAAGACTTTATCAAGAATAATTAAAGAGCAATACACAGCGATCGATGGATCGCGAAAGTCTCGTAACAGGGGAATGGGGAAGCGGGACAGTCTTATAGGGCCAGCTGGCACGTGGGCCATGGGACTTGCTGTCCTACTCACTTCGGGTTCAAGCTATTCGTGAAGGTAGCGTCTATGGTCCAGCTGGACCAGAGAGTTCGTCAAGCCGCGACGACGTCAGCAGGGCTTGGGCCGGAGTACTCCGTCGTACTCGGAAGTAGATGGGGCCGCGTCAGCAGGGCTCCGATGTTCAAATCTTGTGCTTCAAGAGGGAACCGCGACAGCGTCAGCAGGGCCCAGATGGTTCAGTTCCGTAGGTTCTAGGATGAGCCGCGACGTCGTCAGCAGGGCTCGGTGGGTCAGAGTCTGGTCTCCTCGAAGTCAGCCGCGATCAGATCAGCAGGGCTTTCTTGTCCAAGATACAACTGCCGACTAGGTGGAAGGCAGGCTGTCTTATAGTCGTCAAGCTCTTTGATGTCCGGACCCTCATAGGCAGGAGGCCGGAGGTCCGAGGGCCAGGCGCCTGATCGTCTGGGCGGTTAGTTCTTTGATGCTTTGGACCATGCGCCCATGGAATCCCAGACGCCCATCAGGACCTGGAGCCAGCTCACTAGGAGGCCCAAGGTGCAATCGAAACCAGCCCCCAGGGATAGTTCAGAGGTGTGAGGGAAACCAGTTCCTCGGAAGGGGGCCGGAGGTGTGATGGAAGTCTTGGTTTCGGGTACTTGATGAGTCTTTCACCCCCCGGGTGGATCTGGGCGCGCCGGACGCGCAGGCTCAGCGGCCGTCAGGAGCGGCCAGGGCTGCCGAAAGGAAAGAAGGCGGCCGGCCGGCCGGGGTGGCCAAACATGGAGTCTGATGGTCACGTGCACGGGTGCAGGCACGCGGTCTGGGGATCGTCTCAGGTCCAGTGTAGGAGGATTATGTACAGTTATGAGTGGACGGGAACCAGTTCCACCCGTAGATCCGGGGCTGCGGAGATCAGCGAGGACCACGCCACGAGGCCGGGTCCAACATGCGTCCCCTCCAGCTGAAAGACGAGGGGAACTACCCATCCTCTTGGGGGTTCTCCTCGCTGAGGCGGAAGAAGCGGGACAGGCCGTTGGCGTGGTCGGCACCAGGCCTGTGTTCCACGGTAAAATCCATCCCTTGGAGGGAGATGGACCAGCGTAGCAGTTTAGGGTTCTCTCCTCTCATTTGCATGAGCCACCGGAGAGGACGGTGGTCGGTCTGGACCCGGAAGTGGGTCCCGAACAGGTAGGGCCTCAGTTTCTTCAAGGCCCAGACTACTGCAAAGGCCTCTCGCTCGATGGTGCTCCATCTCTGCTCCCGGGGTAGTAGCCTCCGGCTGATAAAGGCTACCGGATGATCAACCCCCTTGTCGTCCACTTGGGAGAGTACGGCCCCGATGCCATGCTCGGAGGCGTCGGTCTGAACCACAAACTCTCGGGAGTAGTCAGGGGCCTGTAGGACTGGAGCAGTGCACATGGCTTGTTTCAATTCTTCGAAGGCCTTCTGACAGGCGGGGGTCCAAATAACCTTCTTGGGGTTGGCCTTGGCTGTCAACTCTGTGAGGGGGCCTACAATACTCCCGTACCCCTTGATGAATCTACGGTAGTACCCTGTGAGTCCTAGGAAGGCCCGCACCTCGGTCTGGGTCGTGGGGGTCTCCCAGGCATTGATGGCGTCTATCCTGGGTTGGAGGGGGGCCACGAGGCCGCTGCCGACCCGGTGCCCTAGATAAACCACTGAGCTTTGTCCTATTTGGCATTTACTAGCTTTAATGGTGAGCCCGGCTCGACGCAGGGCGTCCAACACCTCCCCGAGGTGGTGTAGGTGCTCGGGCCAGTGAGCACTGAACACCGCAATGTCGTCTAGGTAGGCTGCACTGAAACCTTCCAGCCCAGCCAGGACCTGATTGACCAGTCGCTGGAAGGTGGCGGGGCGTTTTTCATGCCGAAGGGCATGACTCGGAAGTGGAAATGGCCATCCGGAGTGGAGAAAGCAGACCTTTCTTGGGCCCTCTCCGTGAGGCCGATCTGCCAGTAGCCACTGGTGAGATCGAAGGTACTGAGCCGACCCTAGGCGGTCAATGAGTTCGTCGGCTCGGGGGATGGGGTGTGCGTCGGTTCGGGTGACTGCGTTGAGTCCGCGGTAGTCTACGCAGAACCTCAGCTCAGGAACGGTGCCGGGGGCGGCGGCCTTCGGAACCAGGACCACGGGGCTAGCCCAGGGGCTGTCGGAGGCTTCCACCACTCCTAGGTCCAACATTTTGTCGACCACAGCCTTGATGCAGGCTCGGACTCGGTCCTCGACCCGGTAGGCTCTGTGCCGTACCGGAGGGCTGTCCCCGGTGTCCACGTCGTGGACGCACCAACTGGTGACGCCGGGAGTGAGGGAGAAGAGTTCTGAGAATTGTCCCAGCAAGTGGCGACATTCTTCACGCTGCAAGGAGGTGAGGGAGGAGGAGAGACTCACTCCCTCTACGGAGCCATCTTGATCTTTTGCACACAGGAGATCGGGTAGAGGGTCCGTTTCCTCTTCCTCTCCGTCGTCGGTGGCAAGGAGTAACCCCAACTCAGACGGCACGAAATGGGGTTTGAGCCAGTTTACGTGTAACACTTTCAGGGCGTTCCTGGCTGATTTCGTATCAACGAGGTAGGTGACCTGGCTCTTGCGCTCTATCACCTTAAAGGGTCCAGTCCACTTGTCCTGCAAGGCACAAGGTTCCACTGGGGACATGACCCAAACCTGTTGGCCTGGTTGAAACTCGACCAGAGTGGCATTCTGGTCGTACCAGCGTTTCATCTCCTCTTGGCTGGCCTCCAGGTTGGCCTCGGCCAGCTCGCGAAACTTCCGCGTCTGGTTCCGGAGGGCCAGGACGTAGGAGAATACGTCGGGGTGTGTGCTCGGTGGGGCTGCCTCCCAGCCTTCCTTGACCAGGATGAGGGGTCCCCGAACGGGGTGCCCATAGAGCAGCTCGAAAGGGCTAAACCCCAAGGATTTCTGGGGTACCTCTCGGTAGGCGAACAGGAGGCAGGGTAGTAGGATGTCCCACTTGCGTCGCAAGGGCTCCTCAAGACCCATGATCATCCCTTTCAGGGTGCGGTTGAACCGCTCAACCAGGCCGTTGCCCTGGGGATGGTAGGGGGTGGTGAACCTGTAGGACACCCCACACTGTTGCCAGAGGGACTTCATGTACCGGGATATGAAGTTCGTCCCTCGATCGCTTACCACTTCTCGGGGGAATCCCACCCGGGAGAAGATCCCCATGAGGGCCCGGCCCACGACTGGGGCCGTCACGGTCCGGAGGGGGATGGCTTCGGGGTATCGGGTGGCGTGATCGACCAGAACCAGGATGAACCGGTGGCCTAAGGAGGTCCGGGGGTCCAGAGGTCCGACAATGTCGATTCCCACCCTCTCAAAGGGGGTACTGACAACTGGAAAGGGCTGGAGGGGAGCCTTGCGCTTACCTCCGCTTTTGCCGCTAGCCTGACACGTGGGGAAGGACTTGCAGTGGCGTTCCACATCAGCCCGCATGTGGGGCCAGTAGAAGTGGGTCACTAGTCGCTGGAAAGTCTTATCTTGGCCCAGATGTCCTGCCAGGGGCACATCGTGAGCCAGGTTAAGGAGGAGTCCACGGAAACGTAGGGGGTACCACAAGCACGCGGGCTGACCCTAGTTCCGCGGTCTTCTGTTCACTGTACAGTAGGCCGTTTTCCCAGTAAAGGTAATGGGAGCCAGACTGGTCTCCGGCAGCCTGGGCTGCGGCCTGTCGGCAGAGCCCCTCTAGGGCAGGGCAGGAGGTCTGCTCTCGGCAGAACTCCTTTCGGGACGGTCCTCCCTCTTGGCGACACTGGGCCAACTCGGGAGATCTGCTAGGGTCGGGACTGGTTCGACAGCTGGTCCGAGAGGACCTTCGTCGGGTGCGTTCTCTTCGAGGGAGGGCTGGTCGAGGACCGTAGGGTGCTCGCCGTCCTCGGGTACATCAGGGGCTGGACTGGGGAACTCAGGCTCTTCGTTCTCGGGGTTGGGCATTCTGGCGGTCATGGCCCGGGTGCTCACACAGGCCCAATGGGGCAGTCCTAACATGGCTAAATGGGTCCTTCTCTCCACCTCTTTCCACGAGGAAATCTCTAGGTCATTACCCAGGAGGCAGTCTACAGGCATGTCCGTGCGAACTGCGACCCGCAGATCGCCCGAGACTCCCTCCCACTCAAACGGGACCTGTGCTATCCTGCAGGAGCTGACAGAGTTATCGGCTGAGATCACCCGACAGGAGGTGTGGGGGATGATCATGGACTCAGGGACTAGCGTGTACCTAACGGATGTGATGCTGGCTCCTGTGTCCCGAAGGGCTCCTATGCTGCGCCCGTTAACCTTCACTATCTGGCGGTACTTTTCTGTGTTGTCGGGCAGGTAATCTCCTGGGATCATCTCGCTGACACTTGAAGCACGTGGAGCTGGGGCGGAGCCCCGGGGGTCCTGCACTCAGGGCGGCTCTCGTCGCGGGAGGAGAGCGCGGGGTCTGGTTTCTGGGGGGACTACGCTGAGGTCCTGACTGGGAATTTTGCTGCTTGCCTCGACCTCCCCCACCTCGCTGGCGGAAAGATCGTTGGTCGTTCCGTGGGGGGTCTCCCCCGGGCGCCTTCTGGACTCGGGTGGCCACCCATCGATCGGCTTCCACAGCCATTTTCCGTGGGTTGGCGAGGTTGCTGTCCAGGAGATGCTGTCTCAGTTCCACAAAGCAATTTGCGGACAGGTGTTCGTAAGCCACTAGGTCGACTAGGCCCTCGAAGGTGGTCACATTGCTGCCCTTGATCCACCCATCTAGGGCCCGGGTGTAGTAGTTCACATAGTCCACCCAGGTGGTGCCAGGAAGCTTCTTGCACTCCCTAAACCGCTGGCGATACATTTCCGGCTTCAGGCCGTAGCGGAATAAAAGAGCGTCTTTCATATGTTGGTAGGCGTTCATGTGTGCCGTCGGTAGGTCCAGCAGGGTGTCTCTCCCCTTGCTGAGGAAGCGGCTCCACAGGCCGGCCCCCCAGTCCTTCTCGGGGACCCGGTGGGCGGACATGGCCACCTCGTATGCCTTGAACCATTGTTGGATATTGTCTCCTTTGTAGAACTCCTTTACCACATCCTTGGGGATATGCACCTTCGTTTCTTGGGGGACCACCTGCTCCCCAAGGCCCGGTGAACCGGCTGCTTCTTTCCTGGCCTTCAATTAGATTTCCTTGAGGCTGCGCTCGTGCTGAAGTTTCCATCCTTCATGCTCCCTCTGGAGCTTCTCCTCTAGCTCTCCCTGGAGCCGCAATTGCTCCACCGCCAACTTTTTCTCTGCGAGCTTGAGTTCACCCTCTAATTTGGAGGCGTGCTAGTTCGAGTTCATGGCTTCGGTCACGTTTCTCGCTCGGTCATCTCCTCTGATGACCGCTTTCTCCCGGTTGCTGGGCTCCGGGTTGATTGCTGGATCCTCTCACCGGTCGGTGTACCGGGTTCGGTCTGTGGCCTCCCTCCCTCGTCTTCGATCGGGGGGAGAGATGCTCCGGACTCTACCCAGGCGGTCAGCGCCTTCTGGAAATCTTCCTTAGTACTTAGTCCGGTACTCGGGATACTCAGTTCTTTGCAGAACTGTTTCAGCTCTTTGTGTGTAATCTTCCAGGAGGTCCTTGTCGAAGGTTGTCTTTACACCAGCTTCTGTAGTCGTCATCGTCGCTCTTTCCTTGTGCGTTTGCTGGGGGTAGGTGGGTGAGGGTGAGGAGGTGGGTGAGGGGGTGAGTGTGGGGGTGAGTGTGGGGGTGAGTGTGGGGGTGAGTGGGGGTGAGTG